>NC_065544.1:56621756-56641698 GCF_932294415.1 Quercus robur | reverse complement strand
CCCTAAACCCTAAACCCTAAACCCTAAACCCTAAACCCTAAACCCTAAACCCTAAACCCTAAACCCTAAACCCTAAACCCTAAACCCTAAACCCTAAACCCTAAACCCTAAACCCTAAACCCTAAACCCTAAACCCTAAACCCTAAACCCTAAACCCTAAACCCTAAACCCTAAACCCTAAACCCTAAACCCTAAACCCTAAACCCTAAACCCTAAACCCTAAACCCTAAACCCTAAACCCTAAACCCTAAACCCTAAACCCTAAACCCTAAACCCTAAACCCTAAACCCTAAACCCTAAACCCTAAACCCTAAACCCTAAACCCTAAACCCTAAACCCTAAACCCTAAACCCTAAACCCTAAACCCTAAACCCTAAACCCTAAACCCTAAACCCTAAACCCTAAACCCTAAACCCTAAACCCTAAACCCTAAACCCTAAACCCTAAACCCTAAACCCTAAACCCTAAACCCTAAACCCTAAACCCTAAACCCTAAACCCTAAACCCTAAACCCTAAACCCTAAACCCTAAACCCTAAACCCTAAACCCTAAACCCTAAACCCTAAACCCTAAACCCTAAACCCTAAACCCTAAACCCTAAACCCTAAACCCTAAACCCTAAACCCTAAACCCTAAACCCTAAACCCTAAACCCTAAACCCTAAACCCTAAACCCTAAACCCTAAACCCTAAACCCTAAACCCTAAACCCTAAACCCTAAACCCTAAACCCTAAACCCTAAACCCTAAACCCTAAACCCTAAACCCTAAACCCTAAACCCTAAACCCTAAACCCTAAACCCTAAACCCTAAACCCTAAACCCTAAACCCTAAACCCTAAACCCTAAACCCTAAACCCTAAACCCTAAACCCTAAACCCTAAACCCTAAACCCTAAACCCTAAACCCTAAACCCTAAACCCTAAACCCTAAACCCTAAACCCTAAACCCTAAACCCTAAACCCTAAACCCTAAACCCTAAACCCTAAACCCTAAACCCTAAACCCTAAACCCTAAACCCTAAACCCTAAACCCTAAACCCTAAACCCTAAACCCTAAACCCTAAACCCTAAACCCTAAACCCTAAACCCTAAACCCTAAACCCTAAACCCTAAACCCTAAACCCTAAACCCTAAACCCTAAACCCTAAACCCTAAACCCTAAACCCTAAACCCTAAACCCTAAACCCTAAACCCTAAACCCTAAACCCTAAACCCTAAACCCTAAACCCTAAACCCTAAACCCTAAACCCTAAACCCTAAACCCTAAACCCTAAACCCTAAACCCTAAACCCTAAACCCTAAACCCTAAACCCTAAACCCTAAACCCTAAACCCTAAACCCTAAACCCTAAACCCTAAACCCTAAACCCTAAACCCTAAACCCTAAACCCTAAACCCTAAACCCTAAACCCTAAACCCTAAACCCTAAACCCTAAACCCTAAACCCTAAACCCTAAACCCTAAACCCTAAACCCTAAACCCTAAACCCTAAACCCTAAACCCTAAACCCTAAACCCTAAACCCTAAACCCTAAACCCTAAACCCTAAACCCTAAACCCTAAACCCTAAACCCTAAACCCTAAACCCTAAACCCTAAACCCTAAACCCTAAACCCTAAACCCTAAACCCTAAACCCTAAACCCTAAACCCTAAACCCTAAACCCTAAACCCTAAACCCTAAACCCTAAACCCTAAACCCTAAACCCTAAACCCTAAACCCTAAACCCTAAACCCTAAACCCTAAACCCTAAACCCTAAACCCTAAACCCTAAACCCTAAACCCTAAACCCTAAACCCTAAACCCTAAACCCTAAACCCTAAACCCTAAACCCTAAACCCTAAACCCTAAACCCTAAACCCTAAACCCTAAACCCTAAACCCTAAACCCTAAACCCTAAACCCTAAACCCTAAACCCTAAACCCTAAACCCTAAACCCTAAACCCTAAACCCTAAACCCTAAACCCTAAACCCTAAACCCTAAACCCTAAACCCTAAACCCTAAACCCTAAACCCTAAACCCTAAACCCTAAACCCTAAACCCTAAACCCTAAACCCTAAACCCTAAACCCTAAACCCTAAACCCTAAACCCTAAACCCTAAACCCTAAACCCTAAACCCTAAACCCTAAACCCTAAACCCTAAACCCTAAACCCTAAACCCTAAACCCTAAACCCTAAACCCTAAACCCTAAACCCTAAACCCTAAACCCTAAACCCTAAACCCTAAACCCTAAACCCTAAACCCTAAACCCTAAACCCTAAACCCTAAACCCTAAACCCTAAACCCTAAACCCTAAACCCTAAACCCTAAACCCTAAACCCTAAACCCTAAACCCTAAACCCTAAACCCTAAACCCTAAACCCTAAACCCTAAACCCTAAACCCTAAACCCTAAACCCTAAACCCTAAACCCTAAACCCTAAACCCTAAACCCTAAACCCTAAACCCTAAACCCTAAACCCTAAACCCTAAACCCTAAACCCTAAACCCTAAACCCTAAACCCTAAACCCTAAACCCTAAACCCTAAACCCTAAACCCTAAACCCTAAACCCTAAACCCTAAACCCTAAACCCTAAACCCTAAACCCTAAACCCTAAACCCTAAACCCTAAACCCTAAACCCTAAACCCTAAACCCTAAACCCTAAACCCTAAACCCTAAACCCTAAACCCTAAACCCTAAACCCTAAACCCTAAACCCTAAACCCTAAACCCTAAACCCTAAACCCTAAACCCTAAACCCTAAACCCTAAACCCTAAACCCTAAACCCTAAACCCTAAACCCTAAACCCTAAACCCTAAACCCTAAACCCTAAACCCTAAACCCTAAACCCTAAACCCTAAACCCTAAACCCTAAACCCTAAACCCTAAACCCTAAACCCTAAACCCTAAACCCTAAACCCTAAACCCTAAACCCTAAACCCTAAACCCTAAACCCTAAACCCTAAACCCTAAACCCTAAACCCTAAACCCTAAACCCTAAACCCTAAACCCTAAACCCTAAACCCTAAACCCTAAACCCTAAACCCTAAACCCTAAACCCTAAACCCTAAACCCTAAACCCTAAACCCTAAACCCTAAACCCTAAACCCTAAACCCTAAACCCTAAACCCTAAACCCTAAACCCTAAACCCTAAACCCTAAACCCTAAACCCTAAACCCTAAACCCTAAACCCTAAACCCTAAACCCTAAACCCTAAACCCTAAACCCTAAACCCTAAACCCTAAACCCTAAACCCTAAACCCTAAACCCTAAACCCTAAACCCTAAACCCTAAACCCTAAACCCTAAACCCTAAACCCTAAACCCTAAACCCTAAACCCTAAACCCTAAACCCTAAACCCTAAACCCTAAACCCTAAACCCTAAACCCTAAACCCTAAACCCTAAACCCTAAACCCTAAACCCTAAACCCTAAACCCTAAACCCTAAACCCTAAACCCTAAACCCTAAACCCTAAACCCTAAACCCTAAACCCTAAACCCTAAACCCTAAACCCTAAACCCTAAACCCTAAACCCTAAACCCTAAACCCTAAACCCTAAACCCTAAACCCTAAACCCTAAACCCTAAACCCTAAACCCTAAACCCTAAACCCTAAACCCTAAACCCTAAACCCTAAACCCTAAACCCTAAACCCTAAACCCTAAACCCTAAACCCTAAACCCTAAACCCTAAACCCTAAACCCTAAACCCTAAACCCTAAACCCTAAACCCTAAACCCTAAACCCTAAACCCTAAACCCTAAACCCTAAACCCTAAACCCTAAACCCTAAACCCTAAACCCTAAACCCTAAACCCTAAACCCTAAACCCTAAACCCTAAACCCTAAACCCTAAACCCTAAACCCTAAACCCTAAACCCTAAACCCTAAACCCTAAACCCTAAACCCTAAACCCTAAACCCTAAACCCTAAACCCTAAACCCTAAACCCTAAACCCTAAACCCTAAACCCTAAACCCTAAACCCTAAACCCTAAACCCTAAACCCTAAACCCTAAACCCTAAACCCTAAACCCTAAACCCTAAACCCTAAACCCTAAACCCTAAACCCTAAACCCTAAACCCTAAACCCTAAACCCTAAACCCTAAACCCTAAACCCTAAACCCTAAACCCTAAACCCTAAACCCTAAACCCTAAACCCTAAACCCTAAACCCTAAACCCTAAACCCTAAACCCTAAACCCTAAACCCTAAACCCTAAACCCTAAACCCTAAACCCTAAACCCTAAACCCTAAACCCTAAACCCTAAACCCTAAACCCTAAACCCTAAACCCTAAACCCTAAACCCTAAACCCTAAACCCTAAACCCTAAACCCTAAACCCTAAACCCTAAACCCTAAACCCTAAACCCTAAACCCTAAACCCTAAACCCTAAACCCTAAACCCTAAACCCTAAACCCTAAACCCTAAACCCTAAACCCTAAACCCTAAACCCTAAACCCTAAACCCTAAACCCTAAACCCTAAACCCTAAACCCTAAACCCTAAACCCTAAACCCTAAACCCTAAACCCTAAACCCTAAACCCTAAACCCTAAACCCTAAACCCTAAACCCTAAACCCTAAACCCTAAACCCTAAACCCTAAACCCTAAACCCTAAACCCTAAACCCTAAACCCTAAACCCTAAACCCTAAACCCTAAACCCTAAACCCTAAACCCTAAACCCTAAACCCTAAACCCTAAACCCTAAACCCTAAACCCTAAACCCTAAACCCTAAACCCTAAACCCTAAACCCTAAACCCTAAACCCTAAACCCTAAACCCTAAACCCTAAACCCTAAACCCTAAACCCTAAACCCTAAACCCTAAACCCTAAACCCTAAACCCTAAACCCTAAACCCTAAACCCTAAACCCTAAACCCTAAACCCTAAACCCTAAACCCTAAACCCTAAACCCTAAACCCTAAACCCTAAACCCTAAACCCTAAACCCTAAACCCTAAACCCTAAACCCTAAACCCTAAACCCTAAACCCTAAACCCTAAACCCTAAACCCTAAACCCTAAACCCTAAACCCTAAACCCTAAACCCTAAACCCTAAACCCTAAACCCTAAACCCTAAACCCTAAACCCTAAACCCTAAACCCTAAACCCTAAACCCTAAACCCTAAACCCTAAACCCTAAACCCTAAACCCTAAACCCTAAACCCTAAACCCTAAACCCTAAACCCTAAACCCTAAACCCTAAACCCTAAACCCTAAACCCTAAACCCTAAACCCTAAACCCTAAACCCTAAACCCTAAACCCTAAACCCTAAACCCTAAACCCTAAACCCTAAACCCTAAACCCTAAACCCTAAACCCTAAACCCTAAACCCTAAACCCTAAACCCTAAACCCTAAACCCTAAACCCTAAACCCTAAACCCTAAACCCTAAACCCTAAACCCTAAACCCTAAACCCTAAACCCTAAACCCTAAACCCTAAACCCTAAACCCTAAACCCTAAACCCTAAACCCTAAACCCTAAACCCTAAACCCTAAACCCTAAACCCTAAACCCTAAACCCTAAACCCTAAACCCTAAACCCTAAACCCTAAACCCTAAACCCTAAACCCTAAACCCTAAACCCTAAACCCTAAACCCTAAACCCTAAACCCTAAACCCTAAACCCTAAACCCTAAACCCTAAACCCTAAACCCTAAACCCTAAACCCTAAACCCTAAACCCTAAACCCTAAACCCTAAACCCTAAACCCTAAACCCTAAACCCTAAACCCTAAACCCTAAACCCTAAACCCTAAACCCTAAACCCTAAACCCTAAACCCTAAACCCTAAACCCTAAACCCTAAACCCTAAACCCTAAACCCTAAACCCTAAACCCTAAACCCTAAACCCTAAACCCTAAACCCTAAACCCTAAACCCTAAACCCTAAACCCTAAACCCTAAACCCTAAACCCTAAACCCTAAACCCTAAACCCTAAACCCTAAACCCTAAACCCTAAACCCTAAACCCTAAACCCTAAACCCTAAACCCTAAACCCTAAACCCTAAACCCTAAACCCTAAACCCTAAACCCTAAACCCTAAACCCTAAACCCTAAACCCTAAACCCTAAACCCTAAACCCTAAACCCTAAACCCTAAACCCTAAACCCTAAACCCTAAACCCTAAACCCTAAACCCTAAACCCTAAACCCTAAACCCTAAACCCTAAACCCTAAACCCTAAACCCTAAACCCTAAACCCTAAACCCTAAACCCTAAACCCTAAACCCTAAACCCTAAACCCTAAACCCTAAACCCTAAACCCTAAACCCTAAACCCTAAACCCTAAACCCTAAACCCTAAACCCTAAACCCTAAACCCTAAACCCTAAACCCTAAACCCTAAACCCTAAACCCTAAACCCTAAACCCTAAACCCTAAACCCTAAACCCTAAACCCTAAACCCTAAACCCTAAACCCTAAACCCTAAACCCTAAACCCTAAACCCTAAACCCTAAACCCTAAACCCTAAACCCTAAACCCTAAACCCTAAACCCTAAACCCTAAACCCTAAACCCTAAACCCTAAACCCTAAACCCTAAACCCTAAACCCTAAACCCTAAACCCTAAACCCTAAACCCTAAACCCTAAACCCTAAACCCTAAACCCTAAACCCTAAACCCTAAACCCTAAACCCTAAACCCTAAACCCTAAACCCTAAACCCTAAACCCTAAACCCTAAACCCTAAACCCTAAACCCTAAACCCTAAACCCTAAACCCTAAACCCTAAACCCTAAACCCTAAACCCTAAACCCTAAACCCTAAACCCTAAACCCTAAACCCTAAACCCTAAACCCTAAACCCTAAACCCTAAACCCTAAACCCTAAACCCTAAACCCTAAACCCTAAACCCTAAACCCTAAACCCTAAACCCTAAACCCTAAACCCTAAACCCTAAACCCTAAACCCTAAACCCTAAACCCTAAACCCTAAACCCTAAACCCTAAACCCTAAACCCTAAACCCTAAACCCTAAACCCTAAACCCTAAACCCTAAACCCTAAACCCTAAACCCTAAACCCTAAACCCTAAACCCTAAACCCTAAACCCTAAACCCTAAACCCTAAACCCTAAACCCTAAACCCTAAACCCTAAACCCTAAACCCTAAACCCTAAACCCTAAACCCTAAACCCTAAACCCTAAACCCTAAACCCTAAACCCTAAACCCTAAACCCTAAACCCTAAACCCTAAACCCTAAACCCTAAACCCTAAACCCTAAACCCTAAACCCTAAACCCTAAACCCTAAACCCTAAACCCTAAACCCTAAACCCTAAACCCTAAACCCTAAACCCTAAACCCTAAACCCTAAACCCTAAACCCTAAACCCTAAACCCTAAACCCTAAACCCTAAACCCTAAACCCTAAACCCTAAACCCTAAACCCTAAACCCTAAACCCTAAACCCTAAACCCTAAACCCTAAACCCTAAACCCTAAACCCTAAACCCTAAACCCTAAACCCTAAACCCTAAACCCTAAACCCTAAACCCTAAACCCTAAACCCTAAACCCTAAACCCTAAACCCTAAACCCTAAACCCTAAACCCTAAACCCTAAACCCTAAACCCTAAACCCTAAACCCTAAACCCTAAACCCTAAACCCTAAACCCTAAACCCTAAACCCTAAACCCTAAACCCTAAACCCTAAACCCTAAACCCTAAACCCTAAACCCTAAACCCTAAACCCTAAACCCTAAACCCTAAACCCTAAACCCTAAACCCTAAACCCTAAACCCTAAACCCTAAACCCTAAACCCTAAACCCTAAACCCTAAACCCTAAACCCTAAACCCTAAACCCTAAACCCTAAACCCTAAACCCTAAACCCTAAACCCTAAACCCTAAACCCTAAACCCTAAACCCTAAACCCTAAACCCTAAACCCTAAACCCTAAACCCTAAACCCTAAACCCTAAACCCTAAACCCTAAACCCTAAACCCTAAACCCTAAACCCTAAACCCTAAACCCTAAACCCTAAACCCTAAACCCTAAACCCTAAACCCTAAACCCTAAACCCTAAACCCTAAACCCTAAACCCTAAACCCTAAACCCTAAACCCTAAACCCTAAACCCTAAACCCTAAACCCTAAACCCTAAACCCTAAACCCTAAACCCTAAACCCTAAACCCTAAACCCTAAACCCTAAACCCTAAACCCTAAACCCTAAACCCTAAACCCTAAACCCTAAACCCTAAACCCTAAACCCTAAACCCTAAACCCTAAACCCTAAACCCTAAACCCTAAACCCTAAACCCTAAACCCTAAACCCTAAACCCTAAACCCTAAACCCTAAACCCTAAACCCTAAACCCTAAACCCTAAACCCTAAACCCTAAACCCTAAACCCTAAACCCTAAACCCTAAACCCTAAACCCTAAACCCTAAACCCTAAACCCTAAACCCTAAACCCTAAACCCTAAACCCTAAACCCTAAACCCTAAACCCTAAACCCTAAACCCTAAACCCTAAACCCTAAACCCTAAACCCTAAACCCTAAACCCTAAACCCTAAACCCTAAACCCTAAACCCTAAACCCTAAACCCTAAACCCTAAACCCTAAACCCTAAACCCTAAACCCTAAACCCTAAACCCTAAACCCTAAACCCTAAACCCTAAACCCTAAACCCTAAACCCTAAACCCTAAACCCTAAACCCTAAACCCTAAACCCTAAACCCTAAACCCTAAACCCTAAACCCTAAACCCTAAACCCTAAACCCTAAACCCTAAACCCTAAACCCTAAACCCTAAACCCTAAACCCTAAACCCTAAACCCTAAACCCTAAACCCTAAACCCTAAACCCTAAACCCTAAACCCTAAACCCTAAACCCTAAACCCTAAACCCTAAACCCTAAACCCTAAACCCTAAACCCTAAACCCTAAACCCTAAACCCTAAACCCTAAACCCTAAACCCTAAACCCTAAACCCTAAACCCTAAACCCTAAACCCTAAACCCTAAACCCTAAACCCTAAACCCTAAACCCTAAACCCTAAACCCTAAACCCTAAACCCTAAACCCTAAACCCTAAACCCTAAACCCTAAACCCTAAACCCTAAACCCTAAACCCTAAAACCCTAAACCCTAAACCCTAAACCCTAAGGGAGAGAGAATCGCGTATGTGGCGGTGTTTTCATCATTCATTGTCTAGATTTTGCGAGTACATTGTATTTTTTTTTTTTTTCATTCTGTTTTCTGTCGTGTGTTTTGCCCAGATCTGTTGTAGTTTATATATCCGCTAACATAAAGGCTGAATTTTTTTGATATTATTCTGATTGCCCTAGTTTTTGAGTGATTGTATTTTTTTAACTTCGTTTCCTCTTTTGTTTTTGTTTTTTGTTCGAGTTGTAAGTATAATTTTGCCTATGAGAGTTAAATTGTTCCCATTTTTTCTTTGATGAGAATAGAGATAGAGGGCGAGCGTGCATGTGATGAAATAAATAAGGGAAAATATTCTTTTATTCGGCCGATACTTTTTTTTTTAGAGAGAAATTATTTGTACTCGCTACAATGCTCTCCGAGGTCAACAGAGCTACTATATGGAAAACAAAGGTTTAATTCTCTTATTAGACTAAAGATTATTTTTTAAACTGGGCTTGAGAAATGGGTTGGTGTTTCTTTTTATTTATACTTGGGTTTGGCTTGGATTAAGTGTGTAGGGGAGTTCAAATTTGGGCTTGGAGTACTTGAGTTTTGAGAATTTGGACTCATTGTTGTAACATAAGTGGATGTGAGCTTAATAGAGGTGTGGGCCTAAAAATGTTTTATAAGAATGTGTGCTTAGTTTACAAGTTGGACAAAGTCTAATTTGATCCAATTTCATCTTAATTAAAATTCCTCCCCACCAATCCTGCTCTCATCATTCACGTACAAATTACCTAAGTTTACATGTGAATATATGGCATGTAAGCAATTTATTTAGGAAAGCAAAATTAATATTCATATCTAAACATGGGGATTTCATGGCACTAACTAGTAGGTAAATGACTTGTTAAATTAAATGAGGCTTACCTCAATGTGTAGCTTAGCATACCAAGTGCAATTCTTTTTCCCAAAATATTTCACCGCATGCAAAAGACACTAAAACATAACAAGGAATACAAATGAGTATATTCCTAGAAAATATGAAAATATCGTCATTTGACAATTTTATTATTTTTTGTGATTTACCTAGATTTCACCCGCGCTCAATATTATTCCCCCAATCTTGAAGGTTTTTACTCGGCGATGCATATTTGGTGCAGAATGCGAATAATTTATCCTAAAATGACATGTGAACAACTTATTTCAGAAAAACAAAATCAAGAGATATGGATAAAAACGTGATTGCATGGCATTGACTAAAAATATAAATAGCATGGTAAATTTAATGAAACTAATCTCATTGCATAGCATAGCCGAACAACTGCAAGTTTGCAAATTCTTTTTCCAAAGTATTCCCTGCAAGAAGACAAAGAAGTAAAAAGAAAATGTTAAATTTCCATAAAGCATGAAAACAAGAGCATTTGACATATTTAATAAACTGTGAAAACAAAGGCATTTGACAAATTTACTACTTTAAAAGAAAACATTTTATTTTGGCACAGAATGAGATTTAAAATGCATTTTTGTTGCCTAGAGGGCCTTTGTGCTATTTTTTTGAGTTTTTAGGGGTCAGAATATAATTATGAAGAGTTTTAGGGTCAAAACTTTAATTTAAAGTAAAGGGAATGTTTAATTTTTAAAGACAACCAGGCCAGGCAACCACTACCCCAACTATACAATGGCGGATCACGAAGGTTCCACAGGAACTCCAAGAACATCAGATGCACCCTATCTCCCGACTTGTCCATGAAAAGCTTATCCCCTAGTAGTGCTAAAATATAGCACCGGGCATACTAGTGTATGTGAATCTCTGTTGCGTCATGAGGCAGTGGTGCTGCAATGGCGTCAACAAGGCGGCTGATAAGAATTCTTTGCCCCACCAAAGTTTTGTTGTCATTCTCCGGAGTAAAACCAAGTAACTCCATGCACAGTTAACTCCATGCACAGTTGACTCCAATCCTCATCCACCACAATAGTCAGCTCAACCAAGACCTCACCGTCTATAGGAAGTCCGAAAATTACCTCCACATCTTGTAGGGTGATTGACATCTCACCATGTGGAAGATGGAACGTATTTGTCTCCAACCGCCATCGCTCAACTAGGGCCGATATTAGGCAATGATCTATCTCTCTAGAAGGGGCCCTAAACAATCCTTCCAGCCTTAGCAACTTGATAATGTTGATCACCCAATTATCTCGCATCTGAATGTTTGCCATCTCCTTAGTGCGACCATGGCACGTCAGTGGGCCCGAGTCCTGCAAAATCGATAAAAATTATAGCGGTTGTTAGAACTAGAAATACAACTTTGAAAGAACTTGCTAACTAAAAGTCAAAGACAACGTAAAAATTAAAGTGGTTGTTAGAACTAGATATTTCACCTCGCCATTTCAAATGTCCTCTGATCGATGATATTGTTGTCACGTCAACAATGACTCATCAAGCGGACCAAGGTGCAAGATCTCTAGCTCCTCATCGATTCAAGGCTCCATACTGCAAAGAGTGCTACTGTGAGATCATTAATAATGTGGGGGCAAAGGAATGCTATTCTACATGCAAGGAAAATCTATACTGAAGAGCAGCTTATTGTCATTATTTAAAAAAGGAAGCTAAAAGAATGGAAAGCAAGAAGAAGCTCAGGATTAAATTGAGTACTTTGCTATAATTGGGGATTCAATCCAGCCTTGATCTTTTCTGTTCCTATGTAATTGGTAAGTTATTTTTAAAAATAATACCTCAATACAAGTGGAATCCTTTATTTCTCTAGCCTTTTCTGGCACACACATACACATGTAATATGCTTTAATGGATTTGTCCAGGAGAATTTATATATCTCTCACACACACACATACACGTGTAAATATCTACATGAGAGATGGATTTGAAATTTCACAGCTAAATCATGAAGAAAAAGCATTTAAAACAGTAAAAAAAAGAAAACAAAAGAAAAAAAAAATCATAAGGATAATAATTTCCAAAAAATTGAAGAAATCAACTGATCTTTCATGCAATTTGAAGTGCTCTGAGAGTTATTGCTCATTTGGTTTTTCAAAGACAAGAATACAATCATAAATTATAATCCTGTGATATATAAATGAGAATTATGAAGCATATGCAAGTGGAGCTCCCGAAAGAACTATTTCCTTCCTAGATTAATCAAATCAGTATGGGAAGCATATTATACCATTTAAAACCAAAAAAAAAAAAGTAAATTATAAATCTAAGCAAAAAAGACTACAATAATTGCATTTGCAAGGAGAATATGCAGAAGAAGCATTCTCAGAATCTTCATTAGAGAGAAGAGTGATAAACAAAAGAACTAGAACTAAAAATTCCCTCAGCCAAAATATGAGCCAAAAGGACTCCAGTCTCTTACAGAGAGATGCAGCTGGGGCTTCTGGAGTCTTCCAGAAACAAGTGGGCTATAATGAACATTCTCGCCTATTTTATATATATATATATAAGGACATTAGTAATATTCTAAAATCTTGTTTGGCTGGAATTTTCCTCTCCATAAGTAAATTAATTAGAGAAATGCCAATGGGATGCCACCTAATTATACAAGATAGGAGTTCTTCTGACAAGATAAAAAAGTTTATATATAACTGTGAAGAGTCAACGGATCCTTAATTAAAACTGGAATGCTTTTTATTTTTTTAATTAAAAAAATAGCAATTCAAGCAACTAAGGAGCTCAAGGCCGACTCACATGATCCTAAAGAGAACGCTGCTTGGCCGGTAACTTTTTCTTGGTCAATATTAGAGTTTAGATTTGTTAATATCAAGGTCTATGGAAGTTTATAATGATAATACGACATACCTAGGCACCTGCGTAATTAGATTTCAATTTATTCATTATTCAAATCTAGATTCTTTGGATTTTACCGCCAGCTTTCAGCCAATGGTATTGTCATCGGGTAGGTTTTTCTCGAAAACCAAACATGAATCACCAAAACCCAAAAAGATCCGAAATTGAAAAACAAAAAACCATCCTTAACACAGTTTAGGATATATTAATTATTCTATTTCCTACCAATAGGTTTTGCAACAAGTTTCACAACAAACTTCTGTTAATAAACTAGTTTAACAATAGCAAATAAGCACAGTAGCATGGCTCAAAATTGTTGCTTATATCCCAGTCTAGGAACAGATCAGCAAAAGACATGAAACAGCAACCAGACCAATAATCTAAAAAAGTGTTGCTCCACTGTTCTTTACATTTTAAACTGCATTTCCATACCATGAAAGACCATCAACCATCAACTGGCTAAGTAAACTAAGTCCACCTATTATGTGTTATAGAAATTATCTAATTATGCCATGATCATCATTCCATCACTTACTACTTTCCTAGTTTCTGCATAACTGTGGACTTCACTGTGAGAGGGAAGACATTCAATAATACCCTCCTGCCCTTAACAGAGAAAAAACACCAACCCTAGTTTCCTTGAGTTGCCTTGACCCCAATGAACTTGGTTTTCTTGAGTTGACAAGTAAACAGCCTATTTCTTTGCTTCCAGGCTTTGTGCTCTAGACTTGAGATGGCTTCTTTCCAAAAACAAAAAAACAAAACAAAACAGATGGCTTCTTTCAAGCCATTGCTACTACATTACCTATGTTCTGGAAAATGAAATTTGATAGAAGCCTAAAAGCATATGAAACAAATACATGAGGGAGAAATTCAGGGTTGGCAATTTAATCAGAAACAATTTTTTTGGTCACTAGGAGGCAGAGGAACTCCTGTCCATTGAGCCCAGTCATATACACGTTGCTACCAGAGCAAACTCATGAAACTATCAATCAAATTATTGAAAAATTTCTTTTACCTTCAGCAGTAGAGAGGCCAATATGGTCAAATTGCAATGAGAAAACCACAGATATCACCTGCCTGTCTTCAAGGGCCCAACTATTTGTCCCATAACTTGTGGTTCAAACTTCAAAGGGACAAGGACTCCTAGAGACACTAGTTTCATATTCTTGGTGACTACCTACTCCAAGCAATCACACCCCCCTCTCCCCACCCCCCCCCCCCTTTCTCTCTCTCTCTCTCTCTAAAACCATACAGAAGCTAAGAATTGGTTCTTGCAAATGGAGAAATTGTTAGAAGCTTTAGATTGCACTGACTCTCAGAAGGTGCGGTTTGCAACTTTCAAGTTGATTGGAGAAGCTGAGCATTGGTGGAGATCTACTAAAGCCATTTTGGAGGGAATGGACACTGAGAGAAATCCCATCACTTGGGAGAAATTTAAAGGGGTTTTTTATGATAACTACTTCCCTGAGGTGGTTCGAGAACAAAAAGAGAGGGAATTTGCTAATTTGGTGCAAGGAAGTATGACTGTTGAGCAGTATGCTGCTAAATTCATCGAGTTATCTCGCTTTGGACCCCACTTAATCCTTACTAAGGCGAAGAAAGCAAGCAGATTTCAAAAGGGGTTGAATGAGAGACTTCGACACCATTTGATTGCAGCAGGGGTTGATAACTATGCAGAGTCAGTTAACAGAGCTATGAGACTGGAGGAAGATTTCAAGAACAATGTTAGGAAGGAGAACCCACCTAGAAACACTGGACAGACAGGCTTTCGTCAAGGCAATGCTCAAGGTCAGTGGAATAAGAAAGGATCTTTTGGGAGGTCTGGGAATAATTCATCATCAAATAAGCTAGAAAATAAGAATCCACCCCAAAATGCTCAAGGTAGAAGTTTGAATGCTTGCCCTACATGTGGAAGGTTTCATGGAGATAAGCCGTGTTTCTTTGAAGGAAAGGCTTGTTATAATTGTGGAAAGACAGGACACTTAGCTAGAAGCTGTACTTCTCCTCAACAAAACTCAATGGCATAACCTGGAAAGAATGATCAGAGGAGGAAAGCACAAGGGAGAGTGTTTGCACTCACACCACAAGATGTCCAAGCTTCGGATACTGTGGTTACAGGTATTTGATTCTGGATCTACACACTCTTTCATCTCCTCTCGATATGCTAAGTTATGTGATAAGAAACCTGGACTTATGGATTATGACTTGTCTGTGGCCACACCTATGGGTGATTCTTTGGTGTGCAATTTTATGCTTAAGACTTGTGTCATCCAAATTGAGGATAGGGAAATGTTAGCAGATTTGATTGTGATGGACATGTATGACTATGATGTAATTTTGGGCATGGATTGGCTGGCGGCTTATCATGCTAGTGTAGATTGTTTTAGAAAAGAAGTGGTGTTTCGGCCTCTAGGAGAACCTGAATTTCGGTTTAAGGGCTCTAGGATGCATGCTTTACCTAGGGTGATATCAGCCCTTCGAGCTAAGCATCTTTTACGGAAAGGATGTCAAGTGTACCTAGCTCATGTGGTGGACACTAGGAAAGATGTATTAAAGTTGGATGATATCCCTGTTGTAAGGGAGTTTCCTAATGTCTTTCCTAAAGACCTACCAGGGATACCTATAGATAGGGAGATTGAATTCTCTATTGATTTTCTCCCTGGAACTTCTCCTATTTTGAAAGCACCATATCGGATGGCACCAACTGAACTTAAGGAGCTCAAGGAACAGTTACAAGAACTTCTTGATAAGGGGTTCATCAGACCAAGTGCATCTCCATGGGGTGCACCAGTTTTATTTGTGAAGAAGAAGGATGGGACTATGAGGTTGTGTATTGACTACCGTGAGTTGAACCGGGTTACTGTGAGAAACAAATACTCTATCCCTCGTATTGATGACCTGTTTGATCAATTGCAAGGGGCACAAGTCTTCTCTAAGATTGACCTTCGTTCTGGGTATCACCAGTTGAAAATCAAGGGTGAAGACATACCCAAGACAGCTTTCAGGACTAGGTATGGGCACTATGAATTCTTGGTAATGCCTTTTGGATTGACCAATGCTCCTGCTGCGTTTATGGACTTGATGAATAGGGTGTTTCATGAGTACTTAGACCGCTTTGTTATTGTCTTTATTGATGACATTCTAATCTTCTCCAAAAGCATGGAAGAACATGAAGAGCACTTGAGAATTGTTTTTCAAATTTTGAGGGAGAAGAAGCTATATGCCAAGTTTAAGAAGTATGAATTTTGGCTTGACCAAGTGGTGTTCCTAGGGCATGTGATATCTAAGGCAGGGATTTCTGTAGACCCTAGTAAAGTTGAAGCTGTGGTTGATTAGGCAAGACCGACGAATGTGAGTGAGATTAGAAGCTTTTTGGGCCTTGTTGGTTATTATAGGAGGTTTGTGGTGGGATTTTCCCGTATTGCAGCCCCTTTGACTCACCTAACTCGTAAGAATGCCAAGTTTGTGCGGACAGAAGAATGTGAGAAGAGTTTTCAAGAACTTAAGCAAAGGTTGGTCACTGCACCAGTACTAACCATCCCTAACAACATGGGAGGCTTTGTTATTTATAGTGATGCCTCGAGAAAAGGGCTTGGTTGTGTGTTGATGCAGCATGGTAAAGTCATAGCTTATGCATCCCGCCAATTAAAAAGTTATGAACAAAATTATCCCACTCATGATTTGGAGTTGGCTGCGGTGGTGTTTGCATTGAAGATTTGGAGACATTATTTGTATGGTGAAAGGTGTGAGATTTATACAGATCATAAGAGCTTGAAGTACTTCTTTACTCAGAAAGAACTGAATATGAGACAACGAAGGTGGCTTGAGTTGATTAAAGATTATGATTGCTCAATCAATTACCATCCAGGCAAGGCTAATGTGGTAGCTGATGCACTTAGTCGGAAGTCTTCTGGTTTCTCAGCTGCCTTATTAACTACTCAAAAGGAGATTATTAAGGACTTGGAGAGGATGGGAATTGAAATTGTCATAGGTGATTCCCAAGTCTTTATGGCTAGTTTGACAATACAACCCACTTTGATTAAGAAGATTAAGAGTTCACAGGTTGACGATGCACAAATTGTAAAGATCATAAAAGAAGTACAAGAAGGGAAGAGACCAGAATTTAATGTGTCTAATGATGGTTTCTTGAGGTTTGGAAAAAGACTTTGTGTGCCAAATGATTTTGCATTAAAGAAGGAGATTATAGAAGAAGCCCATTGTACCCCGTACTCAGTGCATCCTGGTAGCACTAAAATGTATCGTGACATTCGAGAAACTTATTGGTGGAATAACATGAAGAGGGAGATAACTCAGTTTGTGGAACAATGCTTGACTTGTCAACAAATTAAGGCAATGCACCAAAAACCTTCAGGATTGCTGCAACCACTTCCCATTCCTGAGTGGAAGTGGGAGTGTATATGTATGGATTTTGTGACTGGTTTGCCAAGATCTCCTAAGGGACATGAGGCTATTTGGGTAATTGTGGATAGAATGACAAAGACAGCACATTTTATTCCTGTTAAGATGACTTACTCACTTGATCAGCTAGCACAGATATATATTGATGAGATTGTGAGTCTTCATGGAGTTCCAACATCAATTGTGTCCGATCGAGACCCTAGATTCACCTCAAGGTTTTAGGAAAGCCTACATAAAGCTTTGGGTACTAATCTTAGCTTTAGTACTGCCTTCCACCCACAAACTGATGGATTATCAGAAAGGACTATTCTTACTCTGGAGGATATGTTAAGGGCTTATGTATTGGATTTCAAAGGGAATTGGGAAAAATACTTGTCTTTAGTAGAATTTGCCTATAATAATAGCTACCACTCTAGTATTGAGATGGCTCCCTATGAGGCGTTGTATGGTTGAAAATGCAGGTCCCCATTGTGTTAGGAAGAGGTTGGTGAGAGGAAATTGTTGGGACTAGAAATCATTCAGATGACATCTGAGAAGATTGATTTGATTCGTAAAAGATTGCAAACATCACAAAGTCGACAGAAGAGTTATTATGAACACTCAAGAAAGAAAGTAGAATTTGAAGTTGGAGATATGGTATTTTTGAAAGTCTCCCCAATGAAGGGTGTGATGAGATTTGGGAAGAAGGGGAAGTTGAGTCCCAGATTTGTTGGTCCATTTGAGATCCTAAAACGTATTGGTAAAGTTGCCCACAAGTTGGCCTTACCGCCTACACTTGCAGGAGTGCATAATATGTTTCATGTTTCCATGCTGAGAAAGTACATCCCAGATCCTTCACACGTCTTGAACTATGAGCCACTCAAGATTAAAGATAACTTGACTTATAAGGAAGTTTCAATCCAAATTCTTGACCGCAAGGACCATGTGCTACGCACCAAGACCATAACATTAGTTAAGGTTCTTTGGAAGAATCACACAGTGGAGGAGGCATCTTGGGAGCGAGAAGATGAGATGAAATCAAAGTATCCAGAGTTGTTCGTTAATGAAGCCGCAACATACAAGTAAGCTGTTTCTTGTCTTCTCTACGGCTGTGTAGGAGAATCAGGTTCTAATTCTACTGAATTGTTGTGATTCAAGGAAGGTTGATTTCCTTTATTTTTGCAACTAAGAGGTAAGTGGTGTTTACTAATTTTGGGAGTTTTCCCAAAACAGTGTTAATTATTAAACTATTTTATATGAAAGAATATGTTGATATTCTATATATATAAATGAATATTTTACAAATGTTTGATGTGCACATTGGCTATTCGTTTTATGAAAAACTTGTGGGACAACCTAATTTTATTTATACTTGTATGTGTGAATATGTCTTTATACTTTGAGAAGTATGAATGGATTATTTTGTGAGCATATTGAATATGTTTTGAAAACCTATGGCAAGTCGTGATTAGAAGTTCGGTATGGTATTTAGTCCTTAACAAGGGACAATCATGCTGCAGCTAGTCCTTGGCAAGGGACGGTCCCAAAAGGGGACAGTGCACATTTGATAGCTCCTTAGCAAGGGAGCATACTATTGAGGATCCAAAAGGAGGCTCCTTAGCAAGGGAGTGTACCTTTAGGTTCCAAAGGAGCCATCCTTGAGAAATGGGATGAAAGGAGGTTCCAGTCCCAAAAAGGGGATAGCACAACTCTGTCAACGGGGCGTAAACGTTGACCACGAGAAAAGTCTAGGAAATTGTTTATGTGATGGTATCAATATATATATTATGATGGCTCACAATATAAAGATATTATTTTCTTTTACATGAAATAGTTGATGACAAAATATTGGTGAGTTATAAGTTGGGAATCTATTGAAAGAATTATTTATTTGAAAGGTTTGTTCTCACACCTCAATGTTAGTGAATTCCACTTATTGAGTTATCTCACCCCCTTTATTTCCCATTACAGATACATTAGGTGAATTACTGGAGTAGAGATTCTTGAGAGACAGAAGTTACAAACTATTTTTGTGGAATTGAGGATTTTATTATTATTTTATGGCATTAAACTTTGTATTGGAGAATTATTTTGAGGATATTTTGTATTTGGTGAATTAGAGCTCTGACTTTTGTAATCAGATTTAAGGTTGCTAGTTTCTTTTATTTAATATTTTTATGGATTATTCAGATTAAATAGACTTTTATTGCCTATGATTTTGGGGCGTTACAATAGCACCTATAGAGGTCCAAGAAACAAATGATTTTGTTAAACTCACACGATGACTCAACTACTTCAGATCTGATTGAATGCTTAACTTGTTTGAATTAGTCCAATACGACACTTGCTCTCTTTTTTTTTTTTAAAGAACACAAAATATTATTGAGAACTAAGTATATTGATGGTTAGGAGTGTTGAAGGACAAAATGAGATGAAAGCAGCAATC
Organism: Quercus robur; assembly: GCF_932294415.1. Lineage (NCBI taxonomy): Eukaryota > Viridiplantae > Streptophyta > Magnoliopsida > Fagales > Fagaceae > Quercus > Quercus robur. Next base: position 56,621,985 of record NC_065544.1, on the reverse strand, counting down.
AAAATTAAGACAACCATTAATTAAAACCAGCAAAATTATGTTTGTGCACACACAGACAAAATATACATTATTGAGACCAGCTCAACTTTATGGGAAAGATAAAATGAAGGAATTATTCCTTTCTAATAAATAGGTAATAATCCATCATGGTATAACTAGAAAAAAGGTAAAAATGAATTGGAATCCAACATACCTGAATTCTGTACGCACAAGAGTGGGTACATCAGAA